>NC_044906.1:32272737-32292758 GCF_001633185.2 Quercus lobata | reverse complement strand
CTCAAACATGATGTGCTAAGGGAGGAAACTGAAGGATTTGTGCGTAGGTAAAGCAACTTTCTCTCTTATTTATTTAAAAAGATGAGGTGGTGGCATTTAATTCACGCAGCGTCCCAAGGAACGCTACAGACAAAATGTCTCTGGCTCGATTTCCAACGCCGTCTGCAACCCTGAGATTAAAGGAGTCTCGTGAAGGCGCACCTCAAACACTGGGACGCCAAAAAGTACCGCATGACCAAAGACTACGGGAATACCTCTTAATTTGTGGGCCCAGTAAATTCGCGGCCCAGACCCGTTTAGCATAGGGGCCCTGGGACAGAACCAAGGCCTTGCATGGTCCTCGGACTCAAGCCTATGGGGAAACCAAGTACAAAAATAAAAATTACAAGTTTTGGACAGAACCAAGGCCTTGCATGGTCCTCAGACTCAAGCCTATGGGGAAACCAAGTACAAAAATAAAAATTACAAGTTTTGGACAGAACCAAGGCCTTGCATGATCCTCGGACTCAAGCCTATGGGGAAACCAAGTACAAAAATAAAAATTACAAGTTTTGGACAGAACCAAGGCCTTACATGGTCCTCAGACTCAAGCATATGGGGAAACCAAGTACAAAAAATAAAAATTACAAGTTTTGGACAGAACCAAGGCCTTGCATGGTCCTCGGACTCAAGCCTATGGGGAAACCGAGTACAAAAAATAAAAATTACGAGTGTTGAACAGAACCAAGGCCTTGCATGGTCCTCAGACTCAACCCTATGGGGAAACCGAGTACAAAAAATAAAAATTACAAGTGTTGGACAGTACCAAGGCCTTGCATGGTTCTCGGACTCAAGCCTATGGGGAAACCAACTGCTCGGATAGGGAAAGTCCTCGGCTCAAATATTGTAAAATGTTAAGGCCAATAAGAGTGTTAGGATGATGGCGGGACGCTCCGCTATTCGGTAGCCTAAGGGGGCTGTTCATTTTTGCGGGTGATATGTCTTCGAATAATTACTTCCTACACCACATAGAACATCCAGTTCTAATCTCGGCTTTGTTTCGGGCAAGTATCGTTATTTATAGGTGCGCATTGCTATGTCAAACAATTCTATTAAAGTTATGGTGACATCTTTTTATCAGCAAGTATTTTGGCTTTAGTTATCATTGATTCAAATGATATATTATTGTGTCTAGTAGCGCTTGCAAATTTGTAAAAACATAGACAGAACATGCGAAGTAAAATAACAACAACTTTTATTAATATAAAATTATTACAACGTACAAAGTGGGGCTCAAACAAGCCTATACAAAAGGTGAGCTGCCGAAGCAACACTAACATCCGCAGTACAGATAAGTAAACAGTCAGGTGTCTTTTAAACTCGTCTTCAAAGTCTCTCCAATCTCTGCCTCAGTATTGTTTATATCGAAAGAAGAACCTTCTTTGGAAAAAGATGAAGGAGAAGAAAGAAGAATTTGAAGGAGAAGGAAGAAGAATTTGAAGGAGAAGGAAGAAGAGGATGGAGGAGATGAATGAGGAAGATGGAGGACATGAGTAAAGAAGGAGGAGAAGAAGAGAGAAGAGATGAAAAGAAAGAAAAAGGAGCAAAAGAGGGAGAAGTGAAAGCACCAGGAGGGATCTGGTGCTGGGAAGACTAAGAAAAGGAGGCGGAGGGGGCTACCAGTGAACGAAGAGAGGAAGAAGCAGAGATACTTAGTCTCTGCCTCGTTCCTGACTCCTAACACACTGGGGCCATATTAGGTATGCTCGTAAGAGAGCGGTTGGTTACGATGATGGGAATTCTCGACTCAGTCACGTCGAAAGTTTGACGTGATGAGCCCCTGCTTCGGATTTTGGCTGAAAGGAAGGGGGGACAAATCTTAAGTCTCCGCCATCCTTGTCCTGACCGAGCCATTTCGAGCTTCGTTAAGACAGGGCGTTTCTGGGAAGGGAATGGTTTTTTCATTACTTACTGCTATGGCGAGTGTATTTCAGGTTAAGGAATAACCGGAGAGTAAAAGTAAACTCCGGAAGGAATCTAAGGGTTTTCAAATCTTGGAGGGATTAAAGGGATTCATCTGTGGGAGAAACGATTCTTGTTTCTCCTCTTTATATAGGGGACGAAGAGGAGAATACTTAATGTGTTCAGATCCCCGAGGAAATCTGCAGACACGAATACACCCGTTTCGTTCCCCCACGCCATCAATAACCGTCAAATCTGGGAGGTCTCGTGAAGGGAAGATATTAAAGACGTGCTTCGGATAACCAAACGGCATAGGCGCATCATGAAGAAATTAAGAGGAGCATCTTGTAGACCGGTACACTTCTTGGGCAGGTGAAGAGTCGCCAGCGTCAGTCAAAGGCTGAATTAAGTGAGTCACAATAAAGGCTTGGTATTACCAAAACCCCCCATTCCAACCAGGATGTTGGACAGCAGGGTTTTGAGGGGCTATTGTGGGGCCCAATAATTTATGGGCCTAGCCCACTTGCTCGTGGGGAGTCCAAAGGCCCAAACCGAAAAAGGTAATGGCCCGGAGATGCAGCCGAGGACAGTTTCGTCCTCGGCAGACCCAAAGCTCCATTGAGGGTAGGGGTAAAAAAGAGATAAAGGAATAAATGTGGAAGGAGATCTAAAATATCTTGGGAGAGTTATCCTTACTACCCTTCCCAGATAAGACTCTGCACCTAACAGAGCCGTATTCTCCAGCTTTATCAACCATCCCCAACAATTCCGGGATTAGACTGATGGGACAAATATCAGTTTTGTAAAGGTTGACCCTACACTTGGACGAAGGACAGCGGACGTAAGCTAGTATAAAAGAAAAAGTAAGTGAACCTAGAAGAGGGCTCTGATCCGATCTCCAAAAAGAAACTCCATGGGTGAAAACACCTTAACAACACATGCGCCATCATAAAAAAAAACCACCGTTGGGTAACCGGGGTAAGATCTTAATGGTCCTCGGATCAAGTCCGAGGAGCCCAACCCCATAAGATGCGATGCTATAGGGCTTAAATATTCAAACCCGACTCCTTTTTCTACAGGAATTCCTCTAAAATCAAGACCAGAACATTGCCCCGTGACCAAAGGCAAGCTTTTCAAGCCCACTCTCTACAAATCATATTGTGAGGGATCTTTCATGTACGAGCCCAACATCATTATTGGGCCCCAAAAGAATCGTGTCCCTACAAGTCAGTTGAATTTTTAAATTTTTTTATAAAAAGTTTCTAAAAATAGTTTCTAAACTAACGCCCTTAGACCATTTGTTAACTTTTCTCTTAAATAATTTATAATAGTAACTATTTATCAAATCTCATGATTTTAAATCTTTAAATGGCAAACACAACTTAGTGATTTCAATGAACTCAAAGTAAGCTACATAAAGTGAGCTACATTATGAAAGTATGTTCTAGAGTGTAACGCTTACATTTAATGACCATTTGGTACAACTAATATTTATTTGCAAAAAATGTGTAGTTTCGAAGAAAAAAAAAAAGTGTACCTAAAAAAGGGGTCATTCTATGGTAATGAGGTTTTAAAATCTTACACTTTAATCAAATTCGATTTCAAACAAACAGACCCTTAAGTCTTGTGGCATAAACATAGCAAGTAAGACTCAACTTTTAGAATAGGGCATATCATATGATCCAAGCAAGCTTGGATTTATGGATTAAGCTCTCGTTCACTAATTTTCTACTAATTACTGCAAAATTTGATGCATCCTTTTGTTTTCAAATATTAATACAGTTATACATTTTTGTCACAAAATCAAAAATATCCACCATTACAAATACAGAAAAAAAGGCCTTTATAATAAGGACCTCTGCCATTAAGAGTTTCACAAAGCCTTCATCCACCACCAACCATTTAAGGTGAATGTATTTTGAAGTTGTCAATGGCCTATTTTGGCCCAGTGACACCTCCATCTTTATGGTGGCTTGGCTTCATATCTAGAACTAATTTTCAGTAGATTCACCTAAAGAAAAACAACAATGAACCTATTGTTGCTTCTTATACAATAATGGACCAAATGAAGTCACTGAAATTAATCCTTTCAAATTATGTATTAGTTCATGGGATGGTCTCATGAACTACCCTCTCACATTATGTAGGATCGACATATATTGTCAAAGAGAAGTATAGAAAATTGTCTCATAAAATACATTTTTCCTCACTTGCTACCCAAGGATCCCAAACTCCAGTGAGTGGAGCTCCTTCAATAGAGTTTAAGTGGTTTATTTTTAATAGTAGTAACTTGTGAAAATCTAAATATTTTTATAGTTGAAATTAGAGTTGTAAATTAACCAACTGTTTATTTATAGTTTGAACTTAGCTCGGCAAAGACTTCTTTATGGTTGTTTGTTTAGCAATCCTAAGTTTAGGCTGATTATTTTGGATCATAAAGACAATTACCGTCAATGATAGAAGTTTTCACTTTTCCATGAACTAGTTTTTTATTTATTTATTTATTTTTTTTTATTGGATAATAAATTATAGATAATTAAACTAGTGAAAAATTGGGAATAAACAATTACAGTCATTACAAATTTATGATTGTGTTTTTAAATGGAATTATATATTCTTTATTAAAGAAAATATAATTGGATAAGATTTGAATGGAGGGTTTAAATATAAATTTTTTTTTTTTGAGAAGGTAAATATAAATAGAATTTTAAAATCATTTACATAATATATATAATAAAATAATGATGCGTGGAAAAAAAATACATCAACAAGAATAAAAAAAAAAAAAAAGGTTCACATTAAAAAGACACTTATAAAATTTTGTTCCCTATCTTTTACTTTTACTTTTTGTCTAAATATAAATTTAAACAATTATAATTATTATTATTAGGAATTTATTATGATTGTGTTTTTATATGGAACTATATATTTCACTACTTTTTTAGGAAAATATATTTTACTGTTTACTTTTTTAGGAAAATATATTTTACTGTTTAAAAAATATGATTTCTTAGGATTTGAATGAAAGGTTTAAATATATAATATAATATAACTTAATCAGTTAACAAATATATAAAATAACAATAAGGTGTAAAATTATGAGATTTCAAAAGTTTATGTGATAAAATATTATGAAGTTGACCAAAAGTCAAATGCCTTTGGTTTTATGTATCATAGCAATTATATGAATGAATGCCCAATTAATTTAAGTGATTGGTACATAGAGCTTATCAATTATATAATTTTATATTTATTTAAATAAAAATGAAAAATTTTAAGCCTTTTGGTAAAGAAGAAAGACATATATTTATAAAAATATTTATATTATGAACAAAATTAGATACAATACTTTAGTTGCAATATATTAAGTTCTTCAATTAAATTCATATATGTAGTTGAATTGTATCTAATTCTTCTTGGCAAAGATAGCATTCTTTGTGTAGGGTCACAATTTGAGGCCCAAGCCCAAAAATATGGAGTCTTGGTCCAATGAGCTCAATACAATGAATTTGTAGAGAATGAGTCAAAGAACTAGGTCCTAATGAGTTAGACAACAGCTAGTGTTGAATTGTGTGGTGATCAAACAAAAATAAAAGATGCTGATATCAATAAACTTTCAGTCCGAGGAGGTTAAATCTGTATATAATAATCACTCTAGAATATCAGAATGGTTCAGATTGCTATACTATTTTTTCTCTCTCCTTTCCGATCCCCCTCCATGAAAGAGTCCTTCACCTTATATATCCTCATTTGAATAATCTTTATCCTCCACTTGTTAATTATCCGAAACTCTACTTGAGTACTTGTCTCATCAAATACCCTCTCTATCTCTCTATGAGTTGCAGTAGTTAAGGTAACACTGTTCAAAAGTCTTCTTTACATAAATGTGGCCAGAAAAGTAGCTGCAATGCATTTAATGTGGTAGTGACAGCCTTCTCTTAGATATTTTTAGGTTTTCTTCCTTCTCATGTGTCCACGAAGCACATCTATGTCATTGAAGTTTCTTGGAAGGTCACTTTAATTGCTGGATTATATATTTTGAACCCTATTCATTAAGTTCGAGGAGTATGTACTCCTCGGACGATCCTTCATTTGCTCTGTGCTAATGAGACTTGATTTGGGAATATCTTATAATTATTTGCTTCTCCTCAGACCCATTTGTATCATCGGATAAAGTCCAAGGCCCAATATACGATCTTGGGCTCTTGCCCCTACACTTTGTATTGTATAGGTCAATAGAGACAGATATTTGAATTTAATTGGGAACCTAATGTACTATACTACCTAATTGATTGTTTCTAAGTCTTACCCATATTTTTTTCTTAAAAAAAAAAAAGTCTTACCCATATTTCTTATATGTACATGTTAATTTTATGCCTATGTGATGAACACCATATTAAATAATAAAATGTAAACTAAAGAAAATATTTCAATAATATAACTAAGATTGAACGGTAAAGTATTAATGATATAATAACTAAGATTGAACGGTAAAATGTTAAAAATATAAGAAAAAAAAATTCTTTTAGTTAAATGAATAAGACTCAACATGTCAGACCTATCGTTAAAAAAAAAAAAAAAAAAAATCAAAAACCAAATATTATAATAGTTTAGAAGATAGTTTAAAATAATAATTAAATTCCTTTTTAAATTTCTTGACTCTTTTCTTATTTGAGTTTCAGTGGAGCATTTTTTTTTTTTTGAGAAGAGAATATTTTTCAATTAAAAAAATATTTTAAAATATTTTCACTTATAGTTAACTGTTTTAATAATTTTAAAATATTTATTACAATAAGTTATCTAGTGCAAAAATTTAAAAAATATTATTAAAACAAATCAACATAAATAATGGAACTTTGATTAAATTTTAAAAACTTTTCGCAGTTGAATTTTCATGGAAGTAATATTTTTTCAAACAAATATTTTGGAACTTCACCGATAGAGTTTCACTTATAGTAACTATGTTAGTTATTTTAATATACTGATAGTAATAGTAACAGTATGCCCTTTAAAAAAAAACTTATAGCATGCCACGTAAACAAAGAGAAAAATATTGAAAAAACAATAAAAAAAAAAAAAAGAGGAAGGACCTCAATATGTTGGACACAATTTTATTACATAGTAGATGATATTGTATAATTTTAATTAAAGTTTAAGGAGTCTAATTATTTAAAATGTACTTTAATCTCACTGACCCTTATAGGCAGGATGTACCTCCTTACGCAGACAGTGCTTGGAGGTTTAGAGTAAAGAAGTTTAAATAGCAAGGACAAAAAAGGATAAGAAGAAAAAGAAAGAATAAAGGATAAGTAATTTACTTTATTCACCCTCACAAAAATCCATTTATACGGTTAATTTTCAATACTTTGGGGCTTGCCTCCACTCGTTATTCTAAGTTCTAACTTTATTTGTTTGGATGAAAAACAAAGTAATAGGAAAACAATTTCTTATATTAAAAAAAAAAAAAATACAAGTTAGGGTACGTTAGGGTAAAAAGAAAAATACAAGTTAGGATAATTTTGAGATCCAACCTTTTTAAAACATAAAATAAATTCTCAACCTTTTTAATACTAACTACTCAATAAACTAATACAAATAAATTCTAAACCATCAAAAACTTTTCCAATGATAATTTTTATATCTCTTTTTGATCCTTTTTTTTTTTTTTTTTTAAGATTTTATTAATTAAGTGTTGATTGACATTGACTTCCTACACAAACAACTTTGCTTTTCCACTAAATAATCCAAGAAATAAAAAATGCTTTCTTATTTAAGGTTTGATTTCATGAATAATTTTATTTATTTATTTATATAATTATTTAGATTTATAAGAAATATTAAGATTTAAATTTTTTTTAAGAATATTTTACCTAAGGCAAAAAAAAGAAAAGAAAAGACATTGGACTGTCTTGATGATAAAACACAGGACTAACCGACCAAAAGTCTTTTTTTTGGTCAAAATGGTAGTGGCAGTTGTTTCGGTTACAAAGTGGAACCTTTTTTCCATTCAAACATAAACAAAGGGACTCTCTCCCTCCTTCCTCTGAACCCCGGTAGGATTCTCTCTCTCTCTCTCTCTCTCTCTCTTTCTCTCTCATATTCTGTAGTGAGATGGGTTTCTTCCACTTTTCTTCTCAAAATTTTTGTTAAAATATATACATTTTTTTTTTCTTGAGAGTACAAAATGTTCTAATAAGTTCCAATTTTGTTAAAACTTTATCAGCGATTTAGGGAATATGGAAGCACCACCTTTGTCAATGGAATTTCACCCTAAAGAGAATAACAAAATTGAAGTCACATTTATGGAACAAAGTTCGTGCCTTGTCACTTTTTTGGCAGATTTTTTTTATTTTCTCTCTATCTTTTTCTGGCAGATTTTTTTTATTCTCTCTCTATCTTTTTCTGGCTAAGATGTATTTCTCCATGAATGGTTGTTACTATTAAGGGAAAATGAAACAAGTGGTTATATTATAAATAACATTTTTCAATATTCTTGGATTTTAGTTTTTATTAATAGTGACATTGTTGTTTTTAGGTAGAGATCATCAGAAAAAGGATATGATGGGGCAAGTGCAAGTGCAAGTCCAGTCTGATGAAGGGAATTTCACTTTGCTAGAACCTGAACAAAATTCCAGTGGGATTTATGATAAGCCTCTTTCATGCTTTGGTTGTGGCATTGGTTGGTTCTCGTAAGTCTCAATTTTTTGTGCATCATTTTTTTATTTTAATCGTTGGTTTTTATAATTTTTGGTAGCTAGAGATTTATGGTATGAGTTTGGATGTGTTTGTCAGATTTCTTCTGGGATTTGTATTTCCACCACTATGGTATTTTGCTACAGTGCTTTATTTTGGAAATTACTATCATAAAGACCCAAGAGAACGACCTGGTCTTGCAGCATCTGCAATTGCTGTGAGTAAAGAAATGACATTTATTTTCACTTTCTAGTTTTTCTTATGTTTGTTTTTTCCAAATTCTATGTTGCTCATTATACTTCTTGCTTCAAATCATTTGCAGGCATTGTTTTGCTCATTGATTGTCTTGATTACCCTGCTTGCAGTTTTCTGTGGCATAAAAATTTCTCATCCTGGATGATAGTTTCTTTGCCTTACAAAAATGCAGGAAATGTTGTGTCAGCAATTTTTTTATTTATTAACTAGTTAGAGTGTTCCAAATATTGAGGTTCGACATGATTTTGTATATAAATGTAGCCATATGAAATTGACTTAGGTGAAAACATAGTTTCGGAGGGTCTTTCATTTTCAATTGAATGATGTTTTATTTGACCAAAGGAAGGTGATCTTAAATTCTCTTGCAAATAGAATTTGAAATTACTTTTCTATTTTTTATTTATTTAATTCCTGACAATGATAGATCCTTGTCTTTTAATTTAATAAGGAAAATAGACAAATATTGGCATAACTTGATGAAAATGCATCACCAAAAAAATGTCATATTGAATCGTCAATCAACAACAGAATTATTCGAGAGAGAACAGCCAAAGAACACAAAGACACGTCTAGGTCTGTGCTACTAGAGCTATGATATAAGTACAACACTGGAAAACTATTCTTTCTCACTCGCTCAATTCAACATAAGAATATATTCCCAAAAAAAAAAAAAAAAATCAGCATAACAATGTACATCTTCCACTGCTCCTTCAGAACCCATCCCTGTGAGCCTCTCCATCAATGGTCTCTTTTGTTGATGCCATTGCCATTGAATGTGAGTTCTTAAGTTCCTCCAGCTGCAACACATTTTAGAAGTCGGTGAATAAAAAATGGGAATGTATGGTTGAAACAAAGAAATAATGGGCATCAAGAAAGATCGTCATGAGGCCAAGTTACTATGCTCAAACTCTGCCTCCAAGGTTTAACACTTGGCTAATACTCTGGGTTTTGCAAATAATTGCCATATTTTCGTTTGCTGGAGAAACCAAAAGAAATGCCTCAAGATAATGACCCTGAAGAGAGAGAATTGGAATGGTGACCTTTACAAATCTCCATTATTTCACAGCCCAAGTGTCATATTCAAACTAACTATTGCCTTTATGTTGCAGACATCCATTTTTGACACAACTTGTTAAACATCAATAGGATGGCAACGGTCCCTCATTTTAGTTCAGTGATTAGATTGTTAAATTAATAAAGAGGTGCACATTTTTCTTTGAGTACGTTAAATACTTAAATTCAACCTCCCAAGTCCTTCAAAGTCAGAGAAGGCGGTTATAAAACACAAACTACATTTTTTTTCATATCATGTCATTGACCATCTAACCCTAAAGTTTGATTTTCATCTTGTGCCTTGGCTTGGATGCAAATCCTCAACAGATTTCAAGAGAAAGTAACAGCACTAGTAAATTCAGTGTGAAGTTTGCATCAGGCAAACAAAGGTGATCTATCAGTCACCATCCCTCCACCAAATTAAGGCAATTAAGTATCTTCATTTGCTGTAACATCCTTACATGTCAATCAGTCAATGTCGATGCTATGATCAATGTGTAGAAGTACTCCAAATCAATTAAGGCCTTCTCCATATTAGAAAATATACATTTAATAAAGAAAATATTTTATACCAAAAAAAAATCAATGTGTAGAAGTACTCCAAATTAATTAAGGCCTTCTCCACATTAGAAAATATACATTTAATAAAGAAAATCATTTAACCAAAACAAATATTGTTGTTTACTTTGTCTTATCTTATACAACTGTCCACATGAAAATCTTTGGAACTCATACTATTTTCAGATTAGTAAGAGAAGGAGATAACAAGTGCAGAATCCATTAAAGTTATCTATATCAGCAGCGTTCACTAGTTGATCTAATCTTTTATCTCTGTTGGGCATTTTCACATAGATAACTGTTTCTATAAAATTGAAGTCAACTATGCCCCAGTTCCCAACCAATTGAGGTTCTGTTGGTATTACTAAAGAGGTAACATGCACTGCTAAAGTTATGAAAGAAGGCCCAATACTTGATACTATGTATAGAAGATATCATCAAAATAAATAAACGAAAAAATGCAAAATGGAACCAATACCTGAAGAACATTCAAAATATTTCCTTTTCCTAAGGAGTTAAGGCAAATCATACTGTAGGTAAAAATGTTTGCTTGGATCTGTAGAGTATTTTCCCTTCTATTGTATTAACTTATCTCCATTCCAAATGCCTTGAATACTAAAGACAGGCTAATTTGCACATAGAACAGCATATCAAACAAGAAACTCAATTGATGCATCTGAATTCTGAACACGTCAGATGAATTCCAACTATGTAAAATTGTAAAGGATTATTTTGATTCCAGCTACATGGCTTACATGTGGATGACACTCGTCAGACAAAATGGCAGGACACAAATTGGTTCCTCTACTGTCACATAACAAAGCACAACAGAAACGAAACATCATACCAAGAAATTTTGTGGAGATTACTATTGCAAACTTGGCTGGTAGGGTCATGGTAGTCAAAGGCGAGGTAGGTGCCACTATGGCACCTCTAAGGCTCTAAGGTGAGGCACCGTTAGTAAGGCACTTGCCCATAGAACCTAGGCAAGCAAGGCGAGCACCTTATACCATGAAAAAGGAAATGTTCCTTTTGTTTAGATACATATGATTTAAGTTCAATACGTTTTCAAAAAAAAAAAAATAATAATAATAACTATATTTAAAATTTGACACCTTGCTTTAATCGGGCTAGTGCCTTTTTGTCGCCTCATGCCACTGGTGATTCAAGGCCTTGGCACCTTAAGGTTGCCTTTCACCTTTGACTAACTTGGCCAGGGTAATTTCTTATTTTATGGTCAGGAGGGTAAATGTGGCATTTAGGAAAAATGAGGCACTTTAATTGATTCCAAATAGAGATGATGTAAGTACCTAAATCTAAAGCAAACTTGAAAAGCAGGGAGCGTGAATTTCAAAAACTTATTCAGAAGGAGTGAATGTCTCCTGACATAGAAAACCCACTGGTAATTTGAAACTTTTAGTGCATAAACTCCTGAAAGAAGAGATCCTTTTGAGTTCCCTCATCATGTCCTGTTTAGCTCTCGGTAAATTTTGCATGTTGACCTGTTCATACCATTCAACTTATATGTGCATTTATGCAACATCGTATGAATAAAACCAATAGGTTCTCTGACCTATCAGTATTATATCGACAGATGCCTGGCCAGTGCCGCACCACCCCCCCCCCCCCCCCCCCCCCCCCCCCCCCACACAATATGTTTTATACATTATTGGTACATCTCTGATGAATTTACTTCCTTTTCATTTTAATAGTACAAATATTTGATGGATTTACTACAAAGAAATTTTGCGTTCAGTGGAATTCTAATTGCACAACTGATTTTACAAAGTAAAAAGTGATCCTTATTTCTACTACAAACTCTCTCAAATTGTATATCTGATGCTACATCATTTGTACTTCTATTTTACAAAAAGAATGTGTGACCATGGTGCTACCATACAATCATCATTATAATACCTAGCCTTTACATTTGAATCTGATCAAATTTTTTATAATCTGCTTTGTTCATCTGCACACATTTATTTCAACATAGTTTTATCACCTATGTACAAGTGTAGATTCAGAATCCAAAAATAAGAATTTCTATATGAATATTATTAGCCACTAATTTTATGTAGTGCAAAATGTAGGCATATTCCACAATCATAAACGCACCTCTTTGCAAGTTTCTTGGTGTTCTGCTAGAAGCTCATCATATTTTTTTTGCAAATTTGACAATTCAGCTTGTAGCATTTCATATTCAGATACAGACGGACCACCTAGTTTTTGTTGGATGAATCTGCCAAAAGAAATCTATAAGATATTATATATGAAAAGCATAACCAAACACATAGCAATTCTCTCTGTAATGCAGTATATGATCCTGATAAATTTTACCCACACAAGCATAAATAGGATGATCAGTCATTGAAGAAACTGAACTTGGAGTGGGAACGGTACATTTGTGTTAAGGCAGTTTCTCAATTATGTTCACACTATGGTAGAAAGTTATTCTTCTTTCTTCATTATTAAAGAGAGATTGTTACTTTCAGGGAATCAATATTTAACATATTCAGATAAATGAAAATGTATTAAAGGATTAGGATAAACTAGAGTTTTTAGCTAACTTCACCATGGAGTTACTAAAATCTTCCATCTATTTCAAAATGCATGGATTGGATTTAGCCATGTTATCAACATTAAACTATTACCATTTTAGTGTCTATTTAGATTAATGATAATATGGAAAAATCCAATCCACTCATTTCAAAATGGATGAATAGGATTTAGAAACTCCATTGTAGGGCTACTCTAAGAACTCAAGAGGATCTTAATCCATGAATGAACCTTTTTTCTATTTGATTGGGAAGTAACACATACACTCAGTGGGTCTTAAACTCACAAGCCAGATCCTTATCTTCTACCATATTCCTGTAAGAGGAGGAGGTACCATTTGAGTTAAAACTCATTGGCAATGAAAATATATTATCCTTCTTACCAAATGTGTCACTGTATACTTAACAAAGATTCGTCTCCTCCTTGAACTCACTTGATTAGTATCCTGATTTTAGCTTTAAATCTCATTCTTAATCAAGACATCATTTTTCACAACTTTACCATTTTGTTGGACATCATTCAATTTGTACAACCAAACACTTCGAAAGATCAATTTTAGCAATAACATGTGGTAGTTACATCTACCCTTACAACTCTCTTACCTTTTAAAATACTTCCATGTAAATGCTACCCATATGGTTTACACTACAGGCCAAAACACCCTTTTCATTAACTAAAAAAACTTTGTCATTTAAACAAGATTTCTTTCACTAATTCAACTGAACCAGGCAGACCCATCTCCTTTTCTGCCTCTGCAGTTTGTTTGTATGGGGGTTTTGCTTTTTTGGTGTGAATCTAATCTAACACAGATATACAAGAATGACTTCATATAACCAGTTCATATGCCTAAAAACACACACACATTTGCTTAAAAAACTAAAAGAAAACGAACTTACTCAAGGGCAGAAGAAGGCTTGTCATTCTGCTCATACAATGAAACTAGAACTGACCCCCCAAAAAAAAAAAGTCAGGTAAAAAGTGAACATGAAAGGAAAAATAAATTCATAGTAATTTGCAAGAGAGAGAGAGAGAGAACCTTTGGTGAGAGCATCAAGAACTCCACTTGAATCCAAATATTTCCTAAATGCTTCTTTCTTTGCCTCTTTTTCCTAATGTTAAAAGTTATATCTAAAAAGTTATTTGTGGATCTTGAGAATGTCAGATATTTCATATGATATTATGATTGCAAAAGCCAATTACCCATATAAATATAATATAATATATGTTACATTTGCTTCTCAAAAAAAAAAATGTTACATTTTTTCTTTTTTCATACATTCAGACAAACCTCTTTGTGTCGCATCATGATCTTCTTCTGTTCTGCTGTCTGACTCTCACTTCTAACTTCTAACTTCTAACTTCTAACTATACTCCAGGGGGTTTTCTCTGTCCAGTGGCAATGAAGGTGTGGTATCTGTTTGGGCTTTTAGGCTTTTATTCTTGTGTTTTCCCGGGCAAACTGTTTTGTGGACCAACTTCTTGGGTTTGGGCTCGACCCATTGTGTATATTTGCTAATGATTTCATTTTTTATTATTATTATTAATTTTCTTGCTCACAATCTTGTCGTTTGAGTAGCTTGGAACTTGACTTTCGAGCCCGGTCCAACTCCTCTATCCCTAGCTGGGTTTTCCTCCCCCTGGAACTGGATGGAGATCAACAGTCAACACAACACCCCAACATGAAAATGGTAGATGGTCTACATACCTTTTGCATTGCCTCTCTCTCTTTACCTAACCACTGATCTACTTCTTTCACCTTATTCTTCTCCGTGGAGTACTTGCTTACTTGATTACTCACTATCCCTCTCCATGTTCTCCAAGATTAATTTGGTAAGTTGATGTAGTCAATAATAATGATTAATTGGATAGGTGTTTATGAGCATTAGATCTCATACGAATTTACAATTTAATAAAGATTGGGCTGTAAATGAACTAAACAGTTCGAGCTCAGCTAGGATAACAACTTGCTTTATATTCATTTGTTTAGTAAAAAAGCCAAGCTCAGACCCAAGTTTAAGCTTACCTACTAAATGAGCCAAACTCAAATATAATAATTTGTTTGTAAACATGAGAATTCAATTAAACTATATATAATAATTATATTTTTTATATGTATACCTGTTTAAAAATTTACTTATATAGACTTAAGATTTGATTTTATAAATTTATACATAAGTTCATATGATATTGAATTATTATTTGTATTATTTGTAGTGTATTGAGGAGGCAAGTAAGTCCAAGCTAACTAGACCACAACCAAACAGTCATCACCTCAACCCAAATAGTAGCCAACTTATCCCAAATAGTTGCAAAAGACACATGCTAATATTTCCCAATGGGATTTCTCATCATTGTAAATGATTCGAGTTTTGTCGAGTAGTAAGTGATTGGGTCTGAATGAGTCTATTTATAGGCTCAATAGACCTCACGAATTTACTACCAAAATTAATATGATTTATTAGGTCCATTATCATGATATAGTGGGTGTTATAAGATTAATTGCTGGATATTATCTCATCCTTTTACCTCTTCCTTGTGCATGTATCTAGCCTAATATTTGAATCAATACATATTAGCCCATTAATCACCACAATTAAAAGGAATAAAATAATCTCTCTCATTTTCAATGTGAGATTAAACATTTTCACTAACTCCTCATCTTCCATATTAACTCTCACATCTTTACATTTATGTTGTAATATAAATCAATTTTAATTATATAATATTAAAATGCTCCAACATATATATATTTATATATATATAGATGGGTTCAAGTTACACTTGGTGTAACTCTTATAGAGTTACACATTTTTTGTACGGTAGATTTCTAATAGATCCAACGGTCAGAAAAATAGCATTAAATAATTATTTCTTTCCACCTTATTTACTTGATTAATAATAGTTTTTCTCTATCCTCATTTATTACTTTCCATAGATCTCATTGGATTTTGTTTAATGGTGTCCCTTTCTTCCTAAAATTTCTGTTGTTAGACAACGCTTCTTCTTCTTTGTTTGACTTGTTTTGTGTTTCAAATGGTTTCAATTTTCCTAATTTCCTAATTCACATACTCTCTTTAAAAAAAATGATAGAAAACTTTATGGATTGAGGTGACAGTCACAGAGACAAAGCAAAGCCTCATATAAAACATAACTTAGATCCCGTACAATATTTGCTCCACCCAAAACATCGGCAGTGACACAAGCAATAGTGGCATGATCTCTCTCATCTGCTGCAATTCGAGAGCAAATGTGACCAAAAAATTTCTTTCTGGAGGGTCCAATTAGCATGGGAGCATGAGAGACACCCAAACTTTTCCTTGCAATCTCGGCACGGATGTTTGGTAATCCCACTAGGATGTCCAAATTATGTTAAGTTTTCTTTAAGAATCCAATTAAAAGTGGTTTATGGGATTAGTCACAGAGAACCTCTGTCATGGGTATCCTTAATGTGACCCCAAATAGTTTTAGTGATGGAGGAAAGTTTGTCTCTGTGGAGGCTGTTGTTACTCAGGCCCGCTTGATGATTTCTAAAGGGGTTGATATGATCGATATTGGTGCTCAATCTACACGGGCACGGCCAATGGCCTCTAGGATATCCGCTGAAGAAGAATTAGATAGACTAATGCCTGTTTTAGAAGCTATTGCAGTATGTTGTACGAGCGGATGTTTTGGGTGGAGCAAATATTGCACAAGTAAGCTTCATAAAAAAATCATTTTGTTTTATCTTTTCTTCCTCTACTCAGATCACGGTGAGAGCAAGAAGCAGAGAATTTTGTTTTTTATTGGGTAAGCAAGAGAGAGAAAATAGGTGAGACCGTGAGAGAAAGAAGAAGAGAATTTCTTTTTATATTGGGTAAGAAAGAGAGAGAAAAAAAAAAGAGGATAGAATTAATTTGTCATAAATAAGGGAGAGAAACAAAATAATCATTTAATGCTGTTTTTCCAATCATTGGACCTATTAGAAATCTGCGGTACAAAAAAGGTATTACTCTTATGGAGTTACACTAAAAAAAGGTGTAACTTGAAGCCATCTCATACATATATATATATATATATATATATATAAGATTTGAAATTCTCTATTTTTTATTTTTTATTTTAGAATCTTTTAGATTTGAAATTCTTAAATAACTATTTTTTTTAATCTTAATTTAGATTTAATGTGTATTTTTTTTGGTACCAAATATAAATAATTAAAAACAAGTGAATTCAAAATTTGCTTTGATAAGCCAATAAGATCGACGCCTCCCACCCCAAACACTTGGAATAAGTGACTGTTCATAGAGTCTTCTCTACGCCCTCGTCCAATATATCCACTTCAGTATCTCTCCCTAGGTGTGGCAGAAGCCCACGATGAGCGGTAACACCCCCTGATCTTTGGGCCTACGAGACAGTTGCGAGCTCCAGAGTGCAATCCCTCCCAAACAGCTTAATGCCCCACTTGGGTTTCAAGCCCGCGTCACAAGTAGGGGTGGCAAAATCAACCCAAAACCCATTTGTCCACCCAAACCCACCCACTTAAATTAGACCCAAACCCACCCAATTATTAATTGGGTTAAATGGGTATTAACCCAATTAAACCCAATTAACATTAATGTTTATTAGGTTTTAATTGGGTACCCAATTGACCCAATTATGATCCAATTATCATTTCTACAAATCACCTAACTCTAAAATGCCCCAAAACCACTAAAATTACCAAAATACCCCCTCAACCTAAAAAATGACCAAAATAACACCTAAACCTAAAAATGACCAAAATACCCCTAAAACCTAGAAAAAGACCAAAATACCCCTTAAACTTAAAAAATGACCAAAATACGCCCAAAACCTAAAAATTACCAAAATACCCCCCAAAACCCAAAAAATGGCCAAAATACTCTCAAAACCAAAAAATGACCAAAATACCCCCAAAACCATAAAATTGACCAAAATACTCCCCAAACTTGAAAATTACCAAAATACCTACAAAACCTAAAAATTACCAAAATACCCCCCCAAAACCCAAAAAATAACCAAAATACCTTCGAACCCTGAAAAAATGACCAAAATACCCTCGAAACCTAAAAATTACCAAAATACCCCTAAAACCTAAAAAATGACTAAAATACCCCCAAAACCTAAAAATTACCAAAATAACTCCAAAACGTACAAAATGACCAAAATGCCCCCTTAACCCAGAAAATGACCAAAATACCCCCAAAACCCAGAAAATTACCAAAATACATCGACACCCAAAAAATGACCAAAATACCCTCGACATCCAAAAAATGACCAAAATACCCCTGAAACCTGAAAATTACCAAAATACCCCTGAAATCCAAAAAATGACCAAAATACCCCTGAAACCCAAAAAATGACCAAAATACTCCCGACACCCAAAAAGTTACCAAAATACCCCCGAAACCTAAAAATGACCAAAATACCCCTGAAATCCAAAAAATGACCAAAATACCCCTAAAACCTAAAAATGACCGAAATACCCCCAAAATCTAAAAATTACCAAAATCCCTCTAAAACCTAAAAAATGGGCAAAATATCCCCAAAGCCTAAAAAATGACCAAAATAACCCCAAAACCTAAAAAATGACCAAAATATCCCCGAAACCTAAAAAATGACAAAAATACCCTCGAAACCTAAAAAATGGCCAAAATAACCCTGAAGCCTAAAAATACCCTCAAACCTATAAAGTGACAAAAATACCCCTAAACCTTTGAAATGACCCAAACAAACCCAAAACCTCTAAAATGGCCACAAACAACTTGAAACCTCTAAAATTACCAAAAATACCCTGAAACCCCTAAAACGGCCAAAATACATCTTAATCTATAAAACGACCAAAATACCCCTCAAAATATCTAAAATGACCAACATACCACTAATCCTATAAGATGAACAAAATACACCCGAAGCCTCTAAAATTACCAAAATAGGGGTTTGGGGTATTTTGGATGTTTCGAGGGTATTTTCATTAAATTAAAGGTTCTAAGAGTATTTTAGTCATTTTGTAGGTTTTGAGGGAATGTCACTAATTTTTTAGGTTTTAGGGGTGTTTTGTTAACTTTTAAATTTTGGGGCCATTTTTTGTAATTTTCAAGGTTTTGGAGGCCGTTTAATAACCTTTTAGGTTTTGGAGATATTTCAATCATTCTTTAGGTTTCCGAGCTATCTTAGTCATTTTTAGGTTTAGGGGGTATTTTGGTCATTTTTTATATTTAGGGAGTATTTTGGTCACTTTTTAGTTTTAGGAGGGATTTGGGTAATTTTTTTAGATTTAGGGTGTATTTTTATCGACTTATAGGTTTAAGGGGCATTTTTGTCATTTTTTAGGTTTCGGGGTATTTTGGTCATTTTTTAGATTTCGAGGATATTTTGGTCATTTTAAGGTTTAGGGGTTATTTTGGTCATATTTAGGTTTTAGGGGTACTTTGGTCATTTTTTAGGTTTCAAGGGGTATTTTAGTTAATTTTTGGGTTTCGAGGGTATTTCGATCATTTTTTAGGTTTCGAGGGTATTTTGATCATTTTTTGGTTTCTAGGTTATTTTGGTCAATTTTTTGGCTTCGGGGTTATTTTGGCCATTTTTAAGGTTTCGGGGGTATTTTTGTCATTTTTAGGTTTCGGCGTTATTTTGGTTAATTTTTAGACCTCGAGATTATTTTGGTAATTTTTTAGGTTTTGGGGGTATTTTGGACATTTTTTGGGTTTTGGGGGTATTTTGGTCATTTTTAGGTTTTGGGGGTATTTTGGTCATTTTTTGGGTTTCAGGGGTATTTTGATCATTTTCTATGTTTCGGGGGTATTTTGGTTATTTTTTTGTTTCAAACGTATTTTGGTCATTTTATGGGTTTTGGGGGTATTTTGGTAATTTTTTGGATTCCAGGGGGTATTTGGTCATTTTGTAGGTTTTGTGATTATTTCGGTAATTTTTAGGTTTTAGGGGTATTTTGGTCATTTTTAGGTTAT